>NC_090246.1:86101699-86139199 GCF_037325665.1 Littorina saxatilis | reverse complement strand
TGTCCAGTTTGCTAAATCGTATTCACAGCGTCTTCCTTGACACGAAAAGATCGAGTATCTTTCTGAGCAAACGCACTTCACCTTTTTTAAAGGCGAACTCCCCGCCGAGGACTGTCTCAAACCGCACCAAGCGCGACACAGTTTCGTTTGGTGATTGAAATGATATATTTCATCACACACCAGGAATACCTTGCAATCAACGTTCCCTCATAGCCAAATATGCTGATGGGACGTTAAAAACCAGCAACTTTAAAATCAATGTTTGAACATTCATTTTCTCAAATTTCAAATAATGTGTTAAGGGACATCTTTGCAGACCGTGATTTGTCCATGCATTGTCTTAGTTTTTGTTTCTGGCTTATTTTTCGCTCCTGAGAGCGGTGAAACGTGCGCGCATTTTGTTGATCACAGATTTGAATAAATAAATTCACAAGGGTTTTTATCTTCTAGCGTTATGGATAACTACTAGCACTTACTATTATGACGATGAACAGAATCAGGACTCTAACGCACACAAGCGTGCATAACAAAGTCGTTTCCTTATCATTTAACATTGATTTGATTCATTAGCATTGTTACTTATCATTTTCTAGATTATCTTTTTATATGTGTATATATGTTACAGCTTAACAAAGCGGATGTCCCCTGGATTTCTTAAGCTTAAATTCACCAGAAAAACCTTCAAAAAATTGGCGTTTTTAATACAATATCTGTAAGAACATTCGATCTTCAGTGCTTGATTATATCGAGACAACAGAAAATGTGTACCAATGTCAAATCACTGATCTTCTTAGTCATTTTACAAATATCCCGTTCCGACACGGTTGTTAGCCAGGCTGGTTACTTCGTAAATACTTCCTGCTTTTCTCTTTGCAAGATTTAAATCATGGTCAGCTTATTCTTTCGGAGAAAGGAAATGACTCACGATGAATGTACCGGATGTCATGGCTTCTATCAAAGTTAAGAGAGAGAGAGAGAGAGAGAGAGAGAGAGAGAGAGAGAGAGAGAGAGAGAGAGAGAGAGAGTCAGGAGTCAGGATGGTTTAATTGCTCAGGCAATGTGCCCATTGCAATTCGGACTGGATATGTGGAAGGGCATTTGCATTGAACACTCAAATAACGAAACCAAAGCCGAAAGTGCATGTACACAAAGTTGCATGAATAAGAGTGTCCGTTGAAAAAGACAGACGTGTCGCGCTTTGTGTGTCCGTTCAATGCCCATTGTCTTTCACAAAACACACGATGTCAGGTTCGATCGCGAAACGTTCGTTTACCAAGGTAGAGAGAAAGAGAGAGAGAGAGAGAGAAAGAGAGAGAGAGAGAGAAAGAGAGAGAGAGAGAGAGAGAGAAAGGGGGGGGGGAGGGGAGAGAGAGAGAGAGGAGTGGCCCTACCCCCGAGCATAGACCAAATAGCCTGGACCGCCAACTCGTCACGTGACCCTTCGAGGTTACGACGCTCGACTTTCGGGGCGCTTAGCGTCCGGTTTGAAAGGCCAGCGATTCGAAGACAGTGAAAAGAAAGCACGCTCCAGTTATTTGTGACAATGGGAGGTGACAATGAACTGGATTTTCCAAAACTCCAAACTAAACTTAACAAAACTCATCGAAAAACATGTTCCATATGCACTTTAGCTGAGTTTATTTTAGCATTTTCAGAACTTACCTCGGCAACTTCGTCCATGTTTACAATCGACACCGGATATGACATCCCCCTGATTTCTGAAAGGCCATGTAAGCGTAGGTTCCTAAATACGAGAGGCCGCTACCTCGTAATAGAGAGAAAGATCAGAGAGAGAGCTAGTTGGCGGTCCAGGATAAATGGTCTATGCCCCGAGCAAATAAAGGATGGGATCAGCAAACAGCTTTTTGATGAAGCATGTGAAGTCGCATGCCAATTAAGAAAGTCGTTGAATTCCGATTCGAAGGGCACATCGCAAAAATATTTATTACGTTTCTGACGGGTGAACACGGTGCTTTCCTTGGAAGACTGAATCTGAAATATTTAAGAGAAAGAGCACACATACAAATTCTGCCTGAGGCACAGTAATACACAAGGATATGAAAAACACAGTGGACCCTTTGATGAGCGGATATATTATGCGTGAACCAGCTAAATGTATACCTTAAAGGCACACTCAGCTTCCCGTAAACCATCAGTTTTTGTTCACAGACACTGTCAGGCTTTTACACACAGTACAAACACCCTTTCGTTTGAACACTCACCGCTTGAGAACATCCTAGGTGCCCTCTGTAAAGAGCGAGCAATTTTCAAAGAAATTATTTTTCGCGTGGCCAGCCGGAGATCTGGGACGGGGATATAGCTCAGTTGGTAGCGCGCTGAATTTGTATTCAGTTGGCCGCTGTCAGCGTGAGT
Organism: Littorina saxatilis; assembly: GCF_037325665.1. Classification (NCBI taxonomy): domain Eukaryota; kingdom Metazoa; phylum Mollusca; class Gastropoda; order Littorinimorpha; family Littorinidae; genus Littorina; species Littorina saxatilis. The sequence continues at coordinate 86,136,826 of NC_090246.1, read as the reverse complement.
TCGATCCCAGGTTCGGCGGAAATTTATTTCAGAGTCAACTTTGTGTGCAGACTCTCTTCGGTGTCCGAACCCTCCCCCCGTGTACACTACATTGGGTGTGCACGTTAAAGATCCCACGATTGACAAAAGGGTCTTTCCTGGCAAAATTGCTTAAGCACAGTTAATAATTGTCTACCTATACCCGTGTGACTTGGAATAATAGGCCGTGAAAGGTAAATATGCGCCGAAATGGCTGCAATCTACTGGCCGTATAAAATTTCATCTCACACGGCATCACTGCAGAGCGCCTAGAACTGTACCCACGGAATATGCGCGATATAAGCGTCATTGATTGATTGATTGATCTCAATAATAAATTGACAGCTTGTTACACAAACATTCTTAAATCATAAAAGAATTCTTTTTTCATCAAGACAAGATCAGTACAATTTGAAGTTTTGAAAGTTTGAAAAAAGAAAAGCCCGGAAGAGTGTCACGCAAAACGTGTTTCCTAATGCTAGCAGACGAATGATCTGCATAGCGCCAGTTTCTTTGAACGCTCATCCGCCACCGCTCAGTTCGTGTGACCCGCAGCCGTTTGTTGCGTTTTAGATTCAGTTGTACATAATAACGTGCTATTGCAGATACAGCGAGTCGCATTGAAATCACAAACTGACGACTAAATTGTGAAAAAAAGGAAAGTGGATCACACGGGTTCACGATGGCTCAGGGGTTAGATAAACCACGAAAACAGGTGTGTGGTTTACGCGAGCTAAATGGCCATTCAAACGAACTGTGTCATTGAATGCTATTAAATGCTATTGCAAGTGTGTTCGATAAGGTTAGAACTCCTTAAATCATGAGAAGATTTCAATCGTTTTGTAGGCCTAAACCATTTGAGACGGACTTGGGCTTTAAGTCTGTCCTGAATTGAGGCCAACGTTGACTTCGAAAAGACTTAGTGCAGACTTTTTTTTTCACCATAAATTTAGTGCAAAAGCTGTGTGTGGTGAGCTTTGTGAAGTAGACTTTGCGCGGTCGACTTCGCCAAATCGATATCAGGTTTAACAAGGACTTGAGCTAGGACAAGAATTTTATACACTTTATGGCATAAACGCCATTGGTAGTTGTCCTGATTTGTTCAAGCATTCGTGCAGGCATACACTCCGTTCAGTACACTTATTTTACCATACAACATGTCCTTACATTTCCATGAAAAGCGCATGTTGTCAAGTAAAGAGACACGGGAACAACAGAAAATGTCTTTTGACGAGAGTCGGCCTTTCATGGGAGTGGTCTCGAGTTGAAGGTGATTCTGTTAAGTTCCACGCTGACTCCTAGCGCTCGAGGCATGAGTTCACAATTCGTCCAGGATTGTATGCGTTATGTCACCATTTGTGGTACAATGTAGTGTCTTTACATATGTTGGTCATAACCTTACTTAACTTTTTGGAAGACAATTTTTGTTGTGGTCCTGTCTATTTATTCAACTTTTTATCCCTCTCATGAAGGCTCAGCGGCGACCAAGAGATCCCAAGTGTGCCTTTCACAGGTACACATGTAGTTCCCCCTGCCCGTGTTTCTACCTATGTTTCTACCTGTGTTTCAGGACTGAGGAGGCTATGTGCAGCACCTCAACCTCCTTATGTGACGGCAGGAAGATGGGGGCTCAGACCAGACCAGGATTACGTCAGCAGCTGAAGGCCAAGGTCAGCGACAACCTCACCTCCAGAGGAATCGGCACTGATCAAGACCGATGGAGCACCAAGCCTAAGGCAAAGGTACGAGTCTCTATGGTTTGTTGTCGTTGTCAGTAGCCTTTGCTGCTGTACACCTAAAACCCAAGAAAAAGACACGAGTCTCTTAGAGTTTGTTGTTGTTGTCAGTAGCTGTTGTTGCTGTACAGCTAAAACCCAAGAAAAAGACACGAGTCTCTAGAGTTTGTTGTTGTTGTCAGTAGCCTTTGTTGCTGTACAGCTAAAACCCAAGAAAAAGACACGAGTCTGTAGAGCTTGTTGTTGTTATCAGTAGCCTTTGTTGCTGTACACCTAAAACCCAAGAAAAAGACACGAGTCTGTAGAGCTTGTTGTTGTTATCAGTAGCCTTTGTTGCTGTACACCTAAAACCCAAGAAAAAGAAACAAGTCTCTAGAGTGGGCACATCCCTCATAATTATAAAGCTGGCCGTAGAAAAGTTGAGCTCTGTAACATCTTTCCCCCACGATCCAAAATGGTTATGGGTCTACCTTCAACCTTAAAGCTTTAAACTTTAAATGAATTTCTGTGTTCTCTTGTTGCAGCTGACAGGGGCAGAGCTGGAGCGCTTGAACAGACAGCGTGCCAACAAAAGGAAGTGGGCCCAGAAAGAAAGAGCAAAATGCAAGAAAGAAATGGATGAACTAAAAGTGGTGAGGAAATTTATAAACTCCTATCAGACAGACCAAATCGTACCCCCCCCCCAAAAAAAAAAGAGAAGAAAAAAAAAGATTTTTTGTTACAATAATCATCATAAAACCAAGATGCATTCTTTACATTCGGTAAAGCAAGGAATTACACAAATATCAAGACATTTTTTTTAAGCAATTTGCAGCTTGCGAGTAGAAGAGATTTTATTGTTCTTATATTTCAATTTTTTTTTCGTAATGATACCTTCGTTTTTCCAACAGTATGTCCTTTACGCTACATTCCCTTATTGAAGAACTGAGCTTTTGTTTATTGTCATTTCAGGCCGGGCATTATGTTAATGTCATTTGACAAACGAAATCAGACTTGTGTCACCAAGAAAAAACAATAAACGTAGAAAAAGTAAAGGATACCTTTACACATTCACGAAGGAATATGAGGCAATAGATGTGACTTCGACTTTGAACTAAGAGGCATTGTAGGACTTCCGGTAAAATTATTATACATAAACAAGTTTATTCTTATCTATTTTTTTTTACAGAAAAATGCGCATCTGGAGCATGATAATGGCACCCTCAAGAAAGACGTGGAGCGGTTGAAGACTATCAAAGTTCGCATGGAAAGCGTTCTCATCGACCACGAGTGCAAAATCAACTCTCATGCGCCTCCGTTGATGAAATATGTCTTCGTCCCTTCCACGCACAAGTGGACCGACGTTAAAAACGGTGAGACCATATCAATAGCAGTCGGACAAGATGGTATCCTACGTCACGCGGAACGATCTGAACCATCCAGAAAAACGCACCGGCTACGCCTCACCAGCGCCGGGGAAGAGGAGAACCTAAGAGCCACAGCCAAAGCCGCGTCTGAGTTCCAGAAAATCGAGGGAACTAACATCGTAGTTCACAACGGGCGCTACTATCAGCTCAACCCGTTGCCTCAGCCAGTCCTGGCCACCCCAAAACCTACCATGTCTGTCAATGGCAAAGTAGGGTTGTCTGAAATCGAGTCCGTCAGTGTGGGAAGTGAATGGCTCGCAGGAGCGTCCTTTGGAAAAATTCTGGGGGACGAGGAAGTGGAGCTGGACTCTGAGCCTTGTGAGAAGACTGAAGGCCAGACGCTTTCCTCAGGGGGGTTCAGCCTGGACAGCATGACCGCCAGCAGTAAATCCTTCATGGAGATGCTCCGAGAGGACGATGAAGACAAAGACCTGATGATCGTGCAAGACACCCTGAGGATCAAGATGGAGCCGCCGGAAGTGATGGAAGAGGTGGAGATCGGTTCCACCATGGAGGTGGAAGACGCGAGGTACTCACAGGGGATCGTGCTGCACGATGCTGCCTCCGCGTCAGAGTCTTCAGCGTCTGATGTGATCGCCGCGTCCTTTTCTGACGGATCGCAGTCTGACAAATCCCAGAGTCGGCCCGAGGCAAGCAGCAAGGAGTACTGGACCATTCCTGATGATTCTGACTCTGGCTCGTTTTCAGACACTACCGCCTACAAGACAGTTTCTGCCAAGGACGGATTGCCTTTCAACGGAAAAACGTCAGGAAAACTTTCCAAGAAATCATTCCTAAACCCATGGGCAGTGGCACAGGGTGGCGAAAAGGATCAGGCCGGCATTTGGCGCCCGTCCGAGTCAGCGATGGCCGAGTTCCACACCATCAATGACACCAACAGCACTGACCAGATAACCACCAACACCTCTGCAACCACCTCATCCGATGCTGCCTCTCCGGCGAGGTTTACGACTCTCACGAACATGGAGATTCCATCCTCTGCAGTGGACTTATCCGACTCAATAACGATTGACTGCTCGACAGTTACGATGGAAGACCTGTCAGCATGTGACATCACCGAGGTGACTGTTAACACCGAGCCGGACGCCGAGTTCAAGCTCCCGGGCACCCGGCGAGCAAAGCTGACGCGCATGACTTCCTGGCAGGGTGGCTCTGAACCAGAGAACCCAGTCCGCCGTACACGACGCACTAGCTTCCCTACAGCAGACTTCAGAAATGTTGACCGCAAGGCAAGGGTAGAGGAAGCCATGGACGAAGACAGCGGCGACGACATCGTTGAGAATGCCATCGCTGCAAATTTCAATGCGGCGAGTCTTTCCAAAGCCAAGGAAGAAGCCTCGACTGATGGAGAAGCGACGAGTGCGAGACGAAGCAGCACAAGAGCTTCGTCCAAAGATTCCAGCACGTCCCTTGTTGCCCCTGAAGAGATGCCTTCCTCTCCCTCCACCCCTACTTCCCCGGCCCCCACCTCCCTCTTCCGCACCAGTACGGCGACCGATGGCCACATTAAGGGTTGGAAAGATTGCAGCCAGCAGCAGCTGCTGGTAGTTCAAGATGGCGGCGAGCAGCGGCTGATTATTCAAAATGGCGACCGCTGGGAGGTTATGTGATGTATTGTGTAAAAAGATTCCATATCACACGGCATAAATAAATCCCTGCGCCTTGATTCTGTATGTTGAAAATATGCGCGCGATAACAAGCTGCATAAAATAAAATAAAATAAAAATAAATAAATGTGCGAAGTGCCCGTGTCTGCCAGCGAGCCTACGGAGTGAGACGTGGCAGATTAGCAGACAACCTCAGAGGCGTCGACTGGTAGACTGGCAGATAACCTACAGAGGTGTTGACTGACAGACCGCCCACAGACGTGTCGACTGGCAGATTGGCAGACAGCCCACAGAGGTGAAGGCTTTTCTTTTTATACATCACTGACTATCAGCATTCCCCCATTTCTTGCCTTGTTGGATTCTTAAAGAACCTTAGTCGTGATGTTGTGACGAGTCTGGCCTCTCTGTACCTGAGCCTTATTTTGGAAGAAGAATTATATCACCAGCATCGTTTTGACTGAAATCCAAACTGTATGCAAAATAACACCAAGAAATTGTTTTGCCGGGAGATTCCACGGCTGTCAAAGTGAACAAATATGTGTGCCAAGGTAACCTGGACTTTGAATCTACTGTCTGTTTGGCGATCTGGTGGCCCAAACGAAGACGGTGACATTCGTGCGTGCTACAGGAGTGGACGTCTAGAAGAAACGAACGAGAAGAAGAAGAAGAATCTACTGTAAAATCTGCATCTTCAAATCGTTGGCCAGACGTTTTTACGATACCAGGCATAAAACAGGACTCATCAACATCAGAAACACTGTTGTGAAACAAGGTCATCAATGCTCTTTGAAGTTCTGTGTTGGACATCATTTTACATCATGATCGCACCAGAAACTTCACTATTTTGTGACTCTCGTAGCGGCAGAATGCAACACTTCACTTTGACCAGCAACAGCTTTTTCTACGGTTAGCAATCCATTATTAACCCGAGTGACCGTGTCTGTACAAAATGTGCCATAATTATATATGTCTGCTCTGGTTTCTGTTGTTGTTACTGCTCTATATATAGCATATTGTGCTTTTAAGTCAAGATTAAAATAATGCACTATTTCTTAATGCATTTTATGTGCTCAAAAATGGCCATTTGTTGCTGAATTATCCCTGAACCCAGTATGACGTCACACCGTATTGCACAATCAGCACTCATACGCTCAAATGTTAAAGTGATAACATGCGTGAAAAAGGCTTTAAAATACGTGTCACACAAATGATGGCCTCAGGATCCTCATATAACTGACCCGAACATAAGCTTTAGTTGCTCTAACAAGAATCTCAAACATCATTTATTATTCTATCTCCTATGTCTTGTTGCTCATGTAAATACAACACAATGAATATGAATATGAAAATAAACTAGACATGTTTTGATTGTAAATTGCATAGTGGCCATACCCATTTCAGCATTTCTTTGACCAACCCACAACCACAAATACACTGATAAGTATACTCACACTACGCTTTCAACCACAGAAAGTATTTGCATCACTGCAGTTAAACTTTCATTCAACGAAGCAACCGCTCACCATGATCTTAACCCCTCCCCCCCCCCCCCAAACAAAAAAGTGTTACTAACCTTAGGGGGGATTTGAATGGATACATGGTCAGTTACAGCCACGAAAGATGGACAGTGGTTCGAGAGATCCGTGAAAATAGTGACCATCTGCAAGTAGTTTACAGTTAAGCTGAATACTGCTCCCACACGATAGAGATACCATGCTGTGGCAGTATTCAGTGTAAAGGTACATTCCTTCTCTTCTAAGCAACCATGTTTACCACCACAGATCTATCAAGGATTTTACATGTGTGAAAATCATACTTCCACTGACAAAAAAAAAAATATCAACAGCCTGGCTGTTTACTACGCAGAGTTGTAATATTTTGTTGAAGTAATTTTGCAAATAGACGAAGTCTGACAATAACTCTGTCGTGCTTGTCTGGGTTGATAAAGAGTGAATACCCTTGCTTTTACTGGGACAAACAATTCACCAGCCAATCACAAGCAAGGGGTGTGTCGGAAACACTTGGACAAGGAGCACGTGCGGATTTATTTGTCCCATTAAAAGCAAGGGTATTCACTCCTTGAAAACCAATAAATCCCCGACAGAGTTATTTCCGAACATTGTCTATCGGCATACATGTCTCTAATGAAATCACTTCTGCACAGAAAAAGCCGGGTTGTATATTGTTGGTATGTGTTCAAGTGGAAAAATGATTCCAGCCCAGATCCGTGTCAGTTTACATGATTCGCTTATACGAGAAAAAATGAATCTTTAAAGCGAAGTGTGTGCGTACGTGTGTGTGTGTGTGTCAGTGTGTGTGTGTGTGTGTGTGTGTCTGTGTGTGTCTGTGTGTGTGTGTCTGTGTGTGGAGGGGGTGGGGTTGGAGTTATGGGGAGGGGGGGTGGGGGGTCTGCAAAGAGGACTTAGTATTACCTTTACCCATACGTAAAATGTGCAAATATACAAGATTAAACACAAATCCCCAAAAGACAATTCGACGTATGGCCAACACTGTAATGTTTATGTGCGAATTTAGTGTACGCACTCAATACGGGAAACTTGTTGTCATAATAATGTTTAATCAATTACATTTTGCTCTTCTCTTGTAGCAAACATGTGCCATAGACTTATATGTTGTGCCATAGACTTATATGTTGTGCCATAGACTTATATGTTGTGCCATGATAAACGAAGTCATCTTGAATGACTTTTTGATGTTTTTGTTTAGCAAAACGCGTGCCATAAACATACATTGTTCTATAAATTTATTGTTCAATGACTTTTCGGTATTCTTGTGTAGCATAGTTTTGCCGTAATAGTAATAGTACACAACGGATTGTACATATGCATAGACACACATCATTATTGTGCATTCCAAGCCAGATTACCCACACTTACCCTTTGAACCAGGTTTGTTTATCCTTGTATAATAGACTACTGTTATTTCACAGTTATCACACAGGCAGCCACGTGTTTTAACCCAAATCTTTGTTGTTGGTGATACTACGGTTAACTGGATAACATTTTGTCTCACTGAGATTAATTTCAAACGCCATATCATAAATGTACGGTTATTCCCACTGGTTGGAACTCAGCTGAGCATTCCTAAAGGCTCATCCAGGTTTTGATTGTTATAACGAGTACATTTACCGCCATGTTTCCGTAAACGGTTAACGTGGTGTATAAATGAGAGAGAGGGAGAGAGAATGACAATCGGCTCTCTGTCCCAAACAGTTAATTTTGTTTTGCTTTCTTTTCTGAGTGGCCATGATACTATGGAGCGCTACAATGGGGTTATTGTGTTCAAGTGTCGAAAAAGGCAGATTTTGATGCAGTTTCTGAGTCAGCAATTCCCCCCCCCCCCCCCCGGCCCCCCTTCAAGCCTGAAATCAATTGGGCGTAGTTGACTCTGTGAAGTCTATTTCACGCACGAAGCTCGGTGCACAAAGCTTTGGCGCCAACGCTTCGCAAAGTCAACATTGAGCTCAATTTAAGGAAGGTCTTGTGGAAGTTAGATGGGTTCAAGCTTGGATTTCTCTACCGGTGAACCTGACGATTAAGATTTGTATTGGTGCAATAAAAAAGAAAGAAAATTGATCCCGATGAAAAAAGCAAACTGTGATAAAGCTTAAATGGATATCTGCAATGTGTGAGTATATATCCTTGATCACGTAATCATTTCACTGTAGGTTAGTGTATATGATGACTCGCTCCCCTTTTGTGCCATTGTAAATAGATGGATGTTCGTAAGTCATGTTTTACTTCATTATTTCATCACTGTTGCCACTTATAAGCTCTTTTGCAAGATTTGTATTTTAAGTGTAGATGATATTTAGCGGACAAAGGCTCATCCTAGTTTTTTCTCTCAATTATTACTGTTTTAAAGTTGGTTATGAGAATGAATTTTGTATAATTACCTGAAGATAATTTGCTTACATTCAGGTTTTTTTTAACATTATTGTAAAATGTTTGTATAATCTTGTTTTGCTACATAAACCACGCATACTATTGCCTGCTGTACGTTAGACACAAACATTATATTACTATTGTTGTTTTTACCTTGACCTGATATTAAACCACACCTTCTGGTACTGTACATGTGATATCATTTTTGGGAACTGAATCAATGTTTGTGCAAAAATGCTTTGTTGTCACTTTTTGTTATAATTTCATTGCTTAAGCGTACCATCCTTCTTATGTAAGTAATCATTTGCACCACCACTTATATCCGAGGTTTATACGTGTGGTCAGTCCGGATAAGGTTTTTAACTTTTTGAAACAAATCAGGATTTTTTAGCAAGATTTTAAGCACGGAAAGTAGTGCAAAAGAATCTGAGTTTTAAGGAGCCTGATATATTTTGCTGTGATATATCTTAAATGTCAATAGTTTCCAAAGAGTAGGCCTAAAACCAAACAGAATAAGATCGATGTTGAATCGGTCTCATATGATCCCCTGAGGTACACGAAGCGAAAGCGGGTGCCAACAAACTGGGTGGGAACAAACCGCGGTGTCTGATTGGTTGAAATCACAACAAATCTCAATTTCAACCAACCCGATAGCGCGGCTGCATACCACCCAAATGGGTGGCACCCAGTTTCGCTTTGTGCACCTCAGCCTTGGGTTCTTGTGAAAAGAAACACCAGTAATCATACGAGGGGTCAGAGGACCATTTTTTACCAAGGGCTGCGTCCACGAGGCGAGAAATCGTTTTAGAATGGTCGAAACAGCATTTATCTCCGTCCAAACCGTCAGTAGGACAGCAACGCGCTGCGCTTCGAACCACATCGAAAGAAATAAGCAACGGTTCTATTCGTATTTTAATGCTTTTCAATGCACAGCCTTCCAGACAATCGCACGCAGTGCTCCCCTGCAGCGTTGGCCAATGATGTGTTGTGCACACACAAAGAATGACATGGCTTTGTGAGTTTGCTGTTTGTACGGTCAGGGGCAACAGGCGATTGTCAAAGTAAGCTGCACATATCAAAATTCTACGCTTGTTTTTGTGCAAAGGGGGATTTAAAAAAAAAGAATTAGTTTAATAACTGACACCAATGTAAACCTGTGACATTAATTCAGTAAAAAAAATTCCTTTCTGCACAGAACGCATCCAGGCTGTTGGTTTTTGTTAAGTGTACAAAGGGAAAGATGCTCTTAACCCCTGTAAAAGTTTGAACAGATCGGTGGCGGCTGAAACAGATCGGTGGCGGCTGAAACTGGCGGCTGAAACGATCGGTTAGGCCACACAAAAAAAGTTGTATGTTTCTGGTAACATGGCTACAAAAAATAGGGTAGGTAGGTAGGGATTTTTTTGTGTGTGTGTGTGTGGTCAGGGTAGAAAATAACTATACAGTGACGCAAAGAGACTGGACTTACTATACAAAGAGAAAGACAACACATTACAAAACAAATGAGACAAAAGGGATGCGGGGTTATTTCCCTTGTGTCGTCTGCCGTCTGTTACTTTCGTTTTGACGCTTTTTTTTTTTATTTTTATTTTTTTACAAATGTAATAAAAAAAAGTCTAGGGTCGGCGGAAAAAAAACTAGGTAGGGTCGGGTGACCAGAAACATACAACTTTTTTGTGTGTGCCTTACACAAGTAGGATGGATTTAACAGGGATCTCAATAACTACCTATAGGGGCTAAAAAAAAATATAAAAAAATTGTATGCAAAAGATGTTCAATTGTTTGTTATTTCCATTATGAATTCTTCCACCAAACGCAGTGACAAAAATCCAGTTGCTATTTTACTCCGGTTTTACCATTTTTTTCCAAGGCTGGGATGCTCATATATGTTTTAAACCATTTTTTCTGGTAATTTTGTCGTGAGTTAACAAGAATTTTAGCTTTCTATGTGTGTGTAGTGTGTATTACATGTATATAGATTCTTTAATCAGGGCTCAAACCACAGGACACGGAGAACACATCTTTGCACACATTGGGCGCATTTGTATTATGTTGCTTGTAAATACTTGTACATTTGCTTCTTGTATTTAACTATGTTTTGTGTGTGTACATAACGGTATTGTGGTCCACTTTCACGCTCATTTAGTACTGTATTTATAACCTTCATAAGCCAATCGTGAACTATCCAGCTAAAACGTAAAAGAAGAAAATTCATGCCTCTGTATCATAACCATATCATACATGTACACTTTCTGTTGGTATCAATGTTTTCACCAAAGACCGGTGCTAACGTAACCGGTGAAACCATCTTCATCGCTGTCTCAAAAAGAGGTCAACAATAAAAAATTAAAAAATAAATAAAAAATAAAAAAAGAATGAGAGAATGAAATCCCCTCTGTTACTACCACCACTATCAGCTACGACCACAATCATAGCGATCTGAAAGAAGAAAGAGTATTTGCTATATGTGAATATGTGATAAATCCTTTAAGCTAACTAACACTGTATTATATACTTTCGGAATAAAATTGGTTCAAACCAAAGCTGAATAACGAACGATTTAAAGACACTTTGCTTCCTATGTAAAAACCATCATGTAAACCAAAGTTGCCGAGCTTTTACATGGTATAAGAGCATTATTTCAAATGAACACATATACCTACACGCAACAGCCTGGTTACCTAATTAACGTGTTTATCGGGTATTTGTTCCTGAATAAACGATTTTCGAAAATAACTCTTTCAGGATTTTCAGCGGTCTGGAATAGTAATTTCAAGCCCGACCGCAGGGGTAAAGCCGATCGGAACGGTGGAACATGCTACGGGTATTTTGCAAAGCTTTTCCAGACCGCTTGAAACACTGACACAATTATTTCCGGAAAACATCTATTGATTTTGCACTTCGACACCATCGTCAGTTACCAAATTCTTTGAAACTAGAGGAATACCCGCTTCGCCGGGTGAATCGCGAGATTCTTGCAAATACCGTACAGGATTGACGCCACACGAAGGAAGGGAGATAAACGCGCAAAACACTGGAGAAGATAAGGAAGAGTTACTGGGAATGGATCTACAGAAAAACCAAAATCGGTTCACCGCGCCGCGCTTAGAGCACGTGTTGAAAATTTTCATCGACCAGATTGTGTCCGGGGTCTACCTGAATATGCCCACCAAATTTGAAGCAGATCCATCGAGAACTTTGGCCGTGCATCGCGAAGTGACAGACAGACAGACAGACACACAAGCCGTATATAGATATAGATGAATGTTCCAACCCTGCACAGAAAAAAGCCAGGCTGTACAGTTTTGGTATGTGTCCAGGTTGAAGGACGCTCTTAGCATAGTTAAAAGAAACCTGGAAGAGGAATGGTGGTTACCACGAAGATCTGCTCGGGTAGGAAGATATCTTTGAAGACTCGCTATGAAAACAAGTCTCTACAAGCAAACCAAGTTTGGTATACAGGCATGAGACCAAGGGTAGGGCGGATGGTGGCGAGAGAGGTGAAAGGACGGGGAATGTTTACAGTGCCGTGTGCCAGGCTGTGAGCAGTGCCCGCCAATGTTTAGCTCAGGCACCGTCGCGGCAGACGCGCCTTAGTTCTCTGCGGGAAAATGCAGCGCGCTATTCTGGGCATCTGGCCAACAGTCATCCTCATCTCTAAGGCAGACTGATACCAAGAGGTGTAAGTTACACCCGCCTTCATGCTCAGGCATTTTCAAACGCTCGACTCAAGACTATATACACCTTTCCACCACCAGTCATTGATGCCGCGTGGGCAAAGGAAACGCAATGCTTCACTAAAATGGTGATAGTTGTGAGATTATAATTATCAGTGGCACATTTTTAAAGCAATATGTCAAACTTACTGCACGTGTGTTTTCATGTTTAGGCTATGTCACACAATACTAATCACGCTAATCTGTAATGAGAAAACAATTCATGGTTTAAAGTATTTTCCTTTGTACTGGAAAAAATAAGGAATGAAGTTTGGGACTTTGGCGTCGTTAATGGTTTGATAAAATGTCTTGTAATCATCTATATGTGTCTGCTTTAGACTGAAACATAGCAAACGTTACGTGTCACAGGCTTACATAATGGGCGGTGAAAGAGATTCAAATATTAGTTTGTAGGTTTAAAATTAGTATGTATCTCAAACTTATAATGCCGCACAAAGAGTTGTTAAAAGTAGACTTTAAAAAACTTATTTTTGACAAAAAGAGATGTAACAATTTTTTTGCGATATTTTACTTGATGTGGTGTGACGTAAACAGAAAGATCCTGCCTAGATTTGCAATATTGTATTGGTTTATTACAAAATGCCAGTCCATGTAACTGTGTATAGCAAGGACACCGACTTTAGTGACGTTCTTAATTTGAAAAAGGAGAAATTTAAATATAAAAGTATACAGCAGATGTACCTTATTTTGGACTGTATGCAGAAACCGTTTGCAAGAAGTTAAATTTTGTGAAAATTGCCTTTCAAATTCGTTATCTTTTTCTACTTCGGATTAAACAAATAAGAAAGAACTGTCATAATTATTGAGATATATCTTGAAAATGTAAAGACGGAATGGATGGACATATTGAAGTTTTGACGAAAAGAAATTGTAAATCACAGGAAAACCGATTTTATGGATGCATTGTTAGTATGGGTTTTAATAATAAAAACAAAGTATGAAGATTGTTTTAAATATTGATGTGTATATGTGTGTGTGTGTGTGTGTGTGTGTGTGTGTGTGTGTGTGTGTGTGTGTGTGTGTGTGGACAGATCTTTGAAGCTGAAAAATACACGCAATCGCTCGCGAGGACCAAGGAAAAACTGCAAAGTGAAGCAGAAAATAGACAAAAATGCACAATAATATCAAAAACAAGAACACACGAGCGAGACACAAGCAACGAGGACGTCATAATACAAGAAATAGTAACAGCTTTAATTATGTAACATTTAAAGGCACAGTCACTCCCGTGTAAATACTTCGCATTCACATACATGTCACATCTGCTCAGGCCTTTCATGTGAGAAGACCATCTTTCTACATGGGAACATACAACAAATGTAAAACCGAGTCAAATGTCTGCGAACCGTGAGAATTTGTTTTTGGTGAACCGATTTCACAGGTTGATGTTGGTAACAAAATCAGTTTAGCGAACAATTCCCAATTTGTATAGAAAAAAGCATGGCTGTTGCATTTCAGTATATGACCATGGCGATCTCTACTAGTAGTAGAGTACGCTATGTATATGACCATGGCGATCTCTACTAGTAGTAGAGTACGCTATGTATATGACCATGGCGATCTCTACTAGTAGTAGAGTACGCTATGTATATGACCATGGCGATCTCTACTAGTAGTAGAGTACGCTATGTATATGACCATGGCGATCTCTACTAGTAGTAGAGTACGCTATGTATATGACCATGGCGATTTCTACTACATGTAGTAGAGTACGCTATGTATATGACCATGGCGATCTCTACTAGTAGTAGAGTACGCTATGTATATGACCATGGCGATCTCTACTAGTAGTAGAGTACGCTATGTATATGACCATGGCGATCTCTACTAGTAGTAGAGTACGCTATGTATATGACCATGGCGATCTCTACTAGTAGTAGAGTACGCTATGTATATGACCATGGCGATTTCTACTACATGTAGTAGAGTACGCTATGTATATGACCATGGCGATCTCTACTGACTACATGTAGTAGAGTACGCTATGTATGTGACCATGGCGATCTCTACTGGTAGTAGAGTACGCTATGTATATGACCATGGCGATCTCTACTACATGTAGTAGAGTACGCTATGTATATGACCATGGCGATCTCTACTACATGTAGTAGAGTACGCTATGTATATGACCATGGCGATCTCTACTACATGTAGTAGAGTACGCTATGTATATGACCAAAAAGGTTCACCCACGATCTTTGCTGTGACCCAATGCAAGGATGCTGTTATCCCATGTCACCGGGAAGCTCGGACAGATCTGTTGAGGTTTACAAGATGGGTGTTTACACGGGAAGAACGGGAATGTCAAGAGTAAGTTGTGCAAATCAAGAGGTTTACAAGATGGGTGTTTACACGGGAAGAACGGGAATGTCAAGAGTAAGTTGTGCAAATCAAGAGGTTTAGACTGCGTCATGACAAGAAATCCTCTGAGTTTTCAATGCTAAAGCCCAAGACTACACTTTTACCCAAGAAAAGTGAACCTAACCACCGTGTAGCCCAGTCGGGTAAAATAAACTCAAGAGCTTTCAATAGTGGCACACAACTCAACAAGCGTTCTGCAACCAAAACATTGCAATCAGTTGTTTATTGTTGTTTGTTTGCTTAACGCCCAGCCGACCACGAAGGGCCATATCAGGGCGGTGCTGCTTTGACATATAACGTGCGCCACACACAAGACAGAAGTCGCAGCACAGGCTTCATGTCTCACCCAGTCACATTATTCTGACACCGGACCAACCAGTCCTAGCACTAACCCCATAATGCCAGACGCCAGGCGGAGCAGCCACTAGATTGCCAATTTTAAAGTCTTAGGTATGACCCGGCCGGGGTTCGAACCCACGACCTCCCGATCACGGGGCGGACGCCTTACCACTTGGCCAACCGTGCCGGTTTGCAATCAGTTAAAGGGTACACTCCTTCCTGTGAAAACAGTTCGGCTCACCGAACTACCGAAAAATCCACAGCCTGGGTGCCCTCTTTGCACAGTGGAATTTGTTTTGAAATTTGTAAAAAAAAAATAAAAAAAAAATGATCGAAAAATTCCAACTACCCACAACAAGCAGTCAGGGTGTTAATTTTTGGTATGTGTCCAAGTGGAGGGCTGGTCTCTTATTCCTTGTACAAGCCTGGCAACATTTGAGATGATGAGCAGAACTGTTTTCACAAGGAGGAGGGTGCCTTTAAAATGTAGGGGAAGGGCTCCTAATATGGACCGGCTCCTAAAATGGACCACCTCTTGATCTGACAAACTACCAGCGCTAGAGCGCTAAAAACAATTTCATTCGCTGTATTCACCCTTTCTGGATAACTTGCACATGTCAAAACAGTTGCAGAAACACAAACCTCAAAACCGTTAGGCTTTTTCTCTTTTTATATTTAGTCAAGTTTTGACTAAATATTTTAACATCGAGGGGGAATCGAAACGAGGGTATGGTGTATGTGCGTGTGTCTGTGTGTGTGTCTGTGTGTGTGTCTGTGTGTGTGTGTAGAGCGATTCAGACTAAACTACTGGACCGATCTTTATGAAATTTGACATGAGAGTTCCTGGGTATGAAATCCCCGAACGTTTTTTTCATTTTTTTGATAAATGTCTTTGATGACGTCATATCCGGCTTTTCGTGAAAGTTGAGGCGGCACTGTCACGCCCTCATTTTTCAACCAAATTGGTTGAAATTTTGGTCAAGTAATCTTCGACGAAGCCCGGGGTTCGGTATTGCATTTCAGCTTGGTGGCTTAAAAATTAATTAATGACTTTGGTCATTAAAAATCGGAAAATTGTAAAAAAAAATAAAAATTTATAAAACGATCCAAATTTACGTTTATCGTATTCTCCATCATTTGCTGATTCCAAAAACATATAAATATGTTATATTCGGATTAAAAACAAGCTCTGAAAATTAAATATATAAAAATTATTATCAAATTTTTTTTTTCGAAATCAATTCAAAAACACTTTCATCTTATTCCTTGTCGGTTCCTGATTCCAAAAATATATAGATATGATATGTTTGGATTAAAAACACGCTCAGAAAGTTAAAACGAAGAAAGGTACAGAAAAGCGTGCTATCCTTCTTAGCGCAACGAATACCCCGCTCTTCTTGTCAATTCCACGTGCACTGCCTTTGCCACGGGCGGTGGAGTGACGATGCTACGAGTATACGGTCTTGCTGCGTTGCGTTGCGTTCAGTTTCATTCTGTGAGTTCGACAGCTACTTGACTAAATATTGTATTTTCGCCTTACGCGACTTGTTTATATTTAGTCAAGTTTTGTTTTCACTTTTGGCAGCGTTCACTCTAAATTTGACGCCTAAAATGGACTCGTTTCTGTCCACAGCCAAAGCTTTTATCACACAAAAATTGCTATATATATATGACAGCTAAGACCGTATTTGTGACATTTTAGCAGTTTTGACCCCGAGTTTCTACTGCAAACAAAAAATAATAGCAAAATCTCAAAGTATGTGTGAGTCCCCTAATATGAACCACCTTCAACAAATCGAAGAAAATAAAAGCTAAAGACTATTTTCATTAATTCATTAAGAAGCTTGCTGAAAATAACCTATAACTAGCCCTCGAGCTTTCAAAAAAATATATCAAATTGTCTTCTTTTTGTGGAAGTTGATAATTTCACTTATTTTCACTCTGTTTTTGATATGCTTCTTCAGTTTCCTGGTGTGCTTCAAATAATGCTCTCATCAACCCAAAACAGATAAATCTAAAGCATATTTGAGTTAGTCTGACATGCACAATAAGTTGTATCATGTTATTTTGAAGTATAGGGGGCTTTTGACAGTGATTCGTGAAGGCCGCTTCACTGGTCCATATTAGGAGCCTGGACGCCTAATATGGACCATTTGTGATTTTTTCTGTATTTAATTTTTGCTGAATGTCTATCAAACACAAAATGAAACTTCTTCGCAAGAAAACAAGCTAGTTATTAGCATGAAACAAAAAGTGGTCTATATTAGGACCCCTTCCCCTATCATCCCGTTGGTGGGACATTCGGGTTGCTTCTACTGACCTTGCGAAAAGCTACGCCACCTGCACTATTGGTAGAATGACCGAGGCCTTTTACATGCCACGGCAGTGACACAAGGGGTGGATCCAGGATACCGTGACGTCTCTCAAACATAACATAAATGTGACCCTGTCCCACGCCATGATTTGAACCTGTGACCCCAGGAACACAAGTCAACTGCTTTTCAAACTTATGGTTCCAGAAAACCCACGTCATACTCCCCCCCCCCCCACCCCCCTTCCCTCTCCCCCTTCCCCTATCCTCCCCCCTCCTCCCACCCACCTATCCTATAAATTCTTTTTGCTGCGCATAAGTATGCAACTGCTAATACGATCCCGCCCACTTCATGCTAGCGACGGCATTTAAAGCACTTTAAAACTTCACAATGACCTATTTCTGCAGCAGACTGTGGATGCGGCAAGCTGGGGCTCCCCCGGTTTCTGGGAAAAAGCAATAGTGGGATTTCCCGAAATGTTCTGGTCGAAACTGAAATGAGATAATCAATTTCGGCCTTCGTTATCGCTATGATGCTTTTGCACTTTGACACCTTTTATATATTTTTTTGTATAGGTATGAGTACATTGTATATTTGCTCATCAGAGAAAGGGAAGGAGAGATCGAGCGAGCGAGAGAGAGAGAGAGAGAGAGAGAGAGAGAGAGAGAGAGAGAGAGAGACAGACAGAGGTAATAGAGACACACTGAGAGAGAGAGAGAGAGACAGACAGAGACAGACAGACAGAGACAGAGACAGACAGAGAGAGAGAGAGAGAGAGAGAGAGAGAGAGAGAGAGAGAGAGAGAGAGAGAGAGAGAGAGAGATAAAAGAGAGAGTCACCTTAGTCGTATTACACACACTGACAAACACTGGCAAGTAAACATACACAGACACACACAGACACAAACACGCACACACACACACTTACACCGTGCATGCACACACACACACGCACACACACTGGCGCACACACACGGCACACACACACACACACACACACACACACACACACACACACACACACACAGACACATACACACACGCACACACAAACACAAACACGACACACACACACACACACACACACACACACACACACACACACACACACACACACACGCATACACACACACACACACACACGATAAGCGCATAGCGGGAATTCCCGATGTTAAAATAGGTCGTCCAGCACTCACACTAGACAAAGTCAAGGACGACTTCTGCGTCACTTTGTGTTCTTACGCCGGAAATGTGCCACGTCCATCGAAAAGAATCCCCATTGAGCCAAGCTGTCCTAAATATAAATCAACGTAATATTCTGTGAGTTGACTCACTCGACGAATTGCTATCACACGGGAAAGAAACGTCACGTGATGTTGTTTGTAAACAAACCGAATCAATCATGCTGCGGAAGAATATTTGTAAAGCGGTTGCAGATATGCCACCGCCTCGCTATATATATCCATGTAAACATGACCTGACCTTGAAACATCGTGTTGATCAATTCCTTCGTTTGTTTTTCTTGCGTGCTCCTTTTGTCTTTTATTCATGAGTTTAATTCAAAGGTTTTTCGAAGCTGTGTCTGTTGTGTGGCAGCTTCTTAGTCACGTTGACATTGTCAGTCTACCGTGTCAGCTGTACTTAGGCCCACTAAGTTCATTGCTAATATAACATCTGGTGTTTTACCACAACTGCTACTACGATACACTTTCGAGACTGCTGATTTTAAGGCTTCTTTTCTCCTTCTTGCTTACAAAATAAAGAAAAGACGCGCCGTCAGATTGGAGAAAGAGAAGTATCTTCCAATTCGAGAGAGAGAGAGACTGAGAAAGAGAGAGAGAGAGAGAGAGCGGAGAGAGAGAGAGAGAGAGAGAGAGAGAGAGAGAGAGAGAGAGAGAGAGAGAGAGAGACGGAGAGAGAGAGAGAGAGAGAGAGAGAGAGAGAGAGAGAGAGAGAGAGAGAGAGAGTGAGAGAGAGAATGTCTTTGGGGATTTAAACAAAACCACCACACACACAAGTAACCGATGTACCTAACTACCTAAAATCATCAAAGTATAATAAATCATTTGTGCTTTATCAAGTTTCGAAAAAGAGGATTCAAAGATAAGTCACAGGTAGGTCATATAATCATGTGAGCACGGTTTCCATGCTATCTTGTTTGTTTGTTTCGTTCATGGGCTGAAACTCCAACGGATTTTACGTGTATGACCGTTTTTACCCCGCCATTCAGGCAGCCAAACGCCGCTTTCGGGGGAAGCATGCTGGGTATTTTCGTGTTTCTATCACCCACCGAACCATGACATGGATTACCGATCTTTTCCGTGCGCACTTGGTCTTGTGCTTGCGTGTACACACGAAGGGGGATAAGCCACTAGCAGGTCTGCACATTAATTGACCTGAGAGATCGGAAAAATTTCCAACTTTAAGCCACCAGGCAGCCGCGGCCGGGAATGGAACCTACGACCTTCCGATAAGGAGGCCGACGTCTTATCCACTGGATCACTGCACCCGGCGTTTGTCCTCTGTACAGGTCGATAGGTCAAAGATCTTGTGAATGTTCCGTTTTGTCTATAATTCAACGTTCCATAAACTCACCTTTCTTGTTTTATTGTTAAAACATTAATCAAGCTAACAAATAAAACACATCATCACGAGGAAGGGTGGAGTAAGGAACGCGTGTAATAAGAACCAAACATTCACCGAACAACAGGGAAGTACAAACGTGAAACAAATCTTGCGATCATCTTGGAGCAGAATTACGTATTCATATAAATAGCTGATGCATTAGATGCTATACTATTGGCCTTCATATAACTGGCAAGATTTGCTGACGCATATAACTTGATCAATTAGCACATGGATGCTTATTTAGCACGAACAATCGCCAATGATGTGGTCATTGACAGAGGGAGAGGTCTGTTAGAGCGGTCACTTCTAATTAGGCTGATCGGATTGTAAGGCACTTTTAGACGAGATATTTGCTGATAATGTTAAAGAACTACTTTCTGTAGAATGCTAAGCTCGAAAAAATACGAGGAAAATTCTGTCGAAGCAAGTGTGGATTTCTGTAGTAGTGCTAAAATTCTGTAATAGAGCCCCGAGAGGCATCACAACAGGTCATTCCAGAAGCCGGCGGCACAGATTTAAAAAATAACAAGAGCTCTGAAACTCATGACACATTTGTAGAGTTCACTCACTGGCTCGGCAGTCAATGGGCGCACTCATAAGTTAAGGCAGGCTGGCTTCAGAGCAGTTGCAGATTTAGTGCACGCATGCATGTTTTTGTGGCTCGCTCTTGTTTTCGTATACCGCGTGTTTTATAGTGTGTTTACATCCTGTGAAAGAGCCGTTCTTCCTTGTATTTATTAGAACAATCGCTGATAAAGACAACACCAGTCAACCTGTTCATCTGAAAGCGCTAACTTGGTGGAATCGGTCATCATTTGCTGTGACCGACATGACAAGTACTTTGACGGACTTCCAGACTACGGTGAGATTTCTGTATTGTGGCATTGCATAGTGGTGTTGGTGCGTGTGTGTGGTACGCGTATGTGCGTGTGTGAGTGAGTGTGTGTGTGTGTGTGTTTGTATGTGTGTTTGTGTGTGAGTGTGTGTGTGTGTGTGTGTTTACGTGTGAGTGTGTGTGTGTGTGTATGTGTGTGTGTGTGTGTGTGTGTGTGTGTGTGTGTGTGTGTGTGTGTGTGTGGATACAGGTTTTGTTTAATTGCAGTCATGTGACCGCCGTTCAAATAAGGGTACCCCCAAAATCGAGCTGACCACAACAATGATGTATCAATTACAAAATCAGGATATCAGAAAATTCAGGATAAGCATAGACTGTTAGAGTGGCAACTTTTACATACGAGGAGAAATTCATATCAATTGTCTATCTATAACAGGTTGCTTTGTTTGGTTATCTTGCGTAGTACAGATGCATGCAGGTGTTGACCGCATGAGCCGATTTATTTATGATTTTTGGGGATGTAAGTCCAAAAACACATGACGGTTTACACTTTTTACGGAAGATTGCATAACATCTGAACCAGTACCTGTAATGATCCGATATTTTACCCGAAGTAAGTCTTGTATGTAGACAAATAATCCTGAACGTTTCAATACAATACTCCGGGTCATTGCTGAAATACAGTACCTTTTTTCATTGTAAATAGACGCACACACCTCACGTTTTCTACCGCTCATGCGATCTACAGCCTGCATCAGTAGAAATGACATAACACACTGAAGATCTACTTAACATATCGAAAACACACCCAACCTGTTCTGGACAGATAGGCACAGGTTTGAATTTCTCATCGTATGCAAACGTTGCCAACTTCTGCCTACCCTGAATTTTCGTCGATTTTTCCATCGGTACCTCACGTTTTTGGCAGGCTGATGTTTGGGACACCCTCACATATTGAGCTGCGGTAACGTGGCCCTTGTAAAAAGAAATCTTTAAATTGTGTGCCATATAGCCAAGTGAAGTGCCTTTGATGGCAAAGAACGTTTGAATGAAATAACACGGGAATGGATATTTTTGTTGGGGTACGAACTTTGTTGCAACAATTGTGTGTGTGCTAAGTGTAGATGTACGTTGCAAATGTATTTGCGATAATGATATGCGTAACTAAAGGAATGTTGCTATGTCTCTGTAGTATCACAAACATGTTTCCACCATATGACCTGCTGATTGCTGTAGAACATGTATTTCTTTTGCTTCACTTTGTCGTGGCCCAGAGAGATCGACTGAATCAGAATCAACGCCAATCAGAGAGGAAATGATTTAAAAGCACTCTTGAAACAAAAAAGTTAAGCATTTTCATTTCATTTCTTTAAGCACGCATTTTTAAGCAAGCTGTACAGCTTGGCACACTGAGAAAGTGGGTGTGTATACACCTCAGTGGTGGTAACTATTAGGAGCCGTCTTTGGAATCAGTAATTCCCGATTGGACGTAATCCCGTTACAACGGTATGCCTCTTCTGCTAGGTCGACCATCCCACATTTTTTGTGTCTGAGTCATTTTGGCGAAAATGATTAAAGTCAGTGGTAACATTCAGCAAACACACGTGACTTAGCCATTATCCGGAAACAGCCCCAATCTCATCCGTGCACAGGGGCAGATCAGGGAGTTTGTAAGGGGGGGGAGGGGGGAGGGGGGAGGGAGGGGGGGAGGGTGCACTTACAATTCAAAAGTGTAAATCGAGAGCTCACAGCGCGCCCGAGACTGCTAGAAGAAGAAGAAGCAAAATGGAGCTATCTGGTGCCATCTGAGCTTGGAAATACACGAATCATCTTACCAAATTCCCAAGTAGAAAAAAATATTTCTTTTTGATCTGGAGGGGGAGGGGGTGGGAGTGTACGTGCATTGATTGATTGATTGATTGAACAATTGGTTGATTGATTGATCGATTGATTGATGCAGGGCGGCAGGAGGTTTCACAGCGAAGGCCTGTTCGAGACGAATGTCCAGCGGCATCGAAGACAAAGGACGGAATGGGAGAGAAAGGACAGAGCGAAAAAACGGTGTATGAGAGACATCTTTGCAAAGGTAGACACGTCACACGCGCTATTGTCCATTCCGGATATTCCTAGGCCTGACACATACTTTTTTCGGGGGGGGGGGGGGGGGGCCGAATGGCCATAGGTTCAAGGGATACAAATAGTCAAAAAGCAACCACTTTTGTGTGTGTGTGTGTGTGTGTGTGGGGGGGTGGGGGGGGGGGGGGGTGGTTTTAACAAAAATAGGTTCAACGGTTCTGTCGGGAAAAAATAGAAGTTAAAAGACAATCCATGTAACACAGGGAAATTATTTAACAATCAAGCTACACCGAAAGCGGAAACTATTGATCATCTTGAACAAGCGGTCACACGAACTTGCCTACGATGACCACATAGAGCTCCTCGGTGGACTATATCACAATTTTTGTCTGTTTTGCAGTCCAACGAGGAGTTACTGAACACCAACGAAACATACAAGATAGAAATCAACAGGCTCTGCAAGTTCAAAAACAGACTGAAGGAGATTCTTCAGCAACATGACTGCAGACTGAGAGTGTTGCCTCCCATAACTCCCACCCCCTTTAGCCCTTGCTCAACGTATGACATCACCAAAATGACGTCAGAAGGGAACATTACCGACAGCCAAGGAGACTGGTGCAATTCATCTCACCACATCGAATCCTTCGAGTGGAAGTCAAAGACCAAAGCAGAAGAAAAGATCACAGAAAACGAAACGCCAAATGTTGCTGGTGACGTGGAAGATGACGTCATGAAGGGAGATGACGCTGCAGGAACATATTTCCTCTCAGACCGTGATGTTAAAGCTAGAGCTGAACAGCGAGAGAAAACTTTCGTCCAGGGGAAACTCAACAGAAAGGGAGGTCTGCCTTTCAAAGCGAGAACTGAACAGCGGGAAGAGGCTCCGTTTCAACTACGCAGTTCTTCATCATTCTCGGGCTACTCATCTGCAAATACCTTGGCTACCTCTTCTGCCTTTGACGCTAGCTCAAAAGCAACGGCTACTACCTCAGAGAACTTCGTTGAAAAGCAGAACTCTTATGGTTGGAGCTCATGCCAAAACGTGCCAGAAGCAAGTACGGTTGGTTCTGTGAACAGCTTTACGAACCGTATCTTTGACGGTTCGAACGTTTACCAGGCTTTGCCAGACACATCTACAGCTACCTCGGTGATTAAGAGTGCAAACCAAACTTCAGACGGTTCCAGCTCATTCCAGACCTTGTCAGAAGCTACTGTAGTTGCCTCAGTAAACGGCATTGATCAAACCCACATCTCTGGCAGCTTCAACTTATGCCAGGCTGCGACAGAAGGAACTACAGTAATCCCGGCGAACGGCTTTGGAAATCGAACCTCTGACGGTTTGAACTTTCACCAAGTCGCGTTAGAAGCAGCTACAGTTACCTCTATCAACGGCTTTGCAAACCAGACCTCAAACTGTGGGAATTTATACCAGGCCGACTCAGAAGCAACTTCAATTTTCTATGTGAACGGCTTTGCAGACCGAACCTTTGACGGTTCAATCTCACAACAGGCTGTGTCAGAAGCAACTGCAGTTAATTCTGCGAACGGCTTTGCAAACGCAAGATTTGACGGTTTGAACTTGCGCCAGGCTGTAGCGTGCGAAACCGGATGGGCTTCGAGGGGGCATACTTGCAGTAACTTGCAACAGACTTCGCGAGCGGATCCGGCTCATTTCCGCGTAGCGTTCGGGGAACTGCCCGCTGACGTATCCTTCATGATGTCTCTGTATGACGTGTGTATCGACGACGATTTTTTGATGGACTGCTAGTCGTCGCATCAGCGTTAAGCAGTTTTAGTGGGGCTCCTATGTTGCAAAATCATTCAAATTATGCAACAAACACCAAATTAAGCAAATATGAAGAGTTTTATGTGCTTAACAAAACCTGATACAGAGCCATCGCGAAAAATAAAAAAATGGGTAGTTTTTAAACAATTTTTCAAAATGGCCGCCAGTGTAAACGGTTGGGTATGTTAGGCATATTTCACTTCATGTGATTAACAGCAAATTTGGCGTAAATGGACATTTGCTTTTGCTTAACAAAACCTGATACAGAGCCACCGTGAAAAAATTAAGAAATCAGTAGTTTTTTTACAATTTTCAAAATGGCCGCCAATAAAAGGGTATTTAGGCATTTTTGATGCTACAAGACATTCTCTTGCAATAGAAACTAACACAAACACATTTTTAAACAAAACAATACATGTATTGTTGGTGCAGAGAATGATTGGACGGTGTGGGTGGCAGGGTTGAAGAATTTGTGGATTACCAAAACTGTGCAAAAATAAATATATTGCACCAATTTTCATACCAAAACGAAAACATTCATTCCTGTGCTGTTATATTCAATGTATGCTATTGAGGGCACTCAACTTGGCTAACTGGAACACTTTTAAGATAAAAGGTGGCCTTTACATGGGTTATTTGACCGCCGCCCAAATAAGGGTACCCCCAAAATAAAACTGATAAAAATGTAATGTATCAACTCAAAAGTCGACTAAACTTCATAATCGCTGTATTTCGAAAACGTTGTTTGTTCTCATGTGTTTACACAACTAGCACATTCCGGCAAGTGTCTATACTCAAAAGAAACTTTGGCAGTACTTGAAACAACCATCTGTCATATATACATGCGAAGTCAAAAATATGTGGGATGTAAGTCAACAAACCTGTGGCAGTTTTTAAAATATTATTTCGTGAAGATTTGAAAGTGTACTCAAACGGTTGAACTACGCCTCGTGCGTAGACACACATTCCTGAAAGTTTCAACGCAACCCACTTGGTCATTGCTAAAATACATGGATAGTTGACTTGGGTATCCCTCAAATTTGACACATAAACATCTCATCCGTGAGATCAACACATACATCAGTGGGTACAATGGCACAACACTAGAAATATGCAAGATGGCGAAATAAAACAACCTGTTCTGGATGGATAATCAAGTTGACTTTCTCTTCGTATACAACAGTGACCCAGTTGTGCCTCAGGAATTGTCCTCGGCTTTTCAAAAGGTACCCGAAGTTTTTGTCACATCTCTTTGTCACGTCAAGGGTATCCTTATTTTGACGGCGTAAATAATGATGTTAAAAAAAAATGTGCCAGATAGCGAAGATGCGAAGAAGACAGTTTGAATAAAATGACACAGGAATAAAAGTTTGAGTTGGGGTATGAAAATGGGTGCAATAATATTTTTGCACAGTTTAGATGCTGACAGTTTTCACAGGCATGCAAGCACATTTTGCAGAGAGCTGTGCTCTGCAGTCCTTCTTAGCAGCATTTGCAGCGTTTTGTTGTACAGCTCTTCTTGCAGGCACACCTCATGAGTTCTCGGCACACGCTGGATACCTCTTGAAAGCTCGTCCAGAATGACTCCCACTTTCCAGCCTTGAACTGCCAGCCCACAGAGTTTGGAAGTCTAATAGGTAGATGGCTCTTCTCAATCTCATGTCCTGCAGCAGCACCTCACTTGTAAGGGGATTATGGTCAATTTGGCAGCTCTTTTTACTGAAGAGGTACCGTCTAGCACTGTTTACACCCAGTACGTTGCTGGTTTTGTCCTACAAATGTACACCAAAAAGCTCTTGTGCTGCCCTGTCAGTGGTACTCAGCTTACAAAGAGGAGCAGACAACCTGAAGAAAGTTTGAGTGACGTCTTCAAATGCTTGCCATACTTCCCAAGCCTTCTGATTCCCCAATACCATTGAAGAACGACATAGTGTCACAGCCTGTAAGGCTATGCAAAATGGGCAGACAGGGTGACTTCTCTTGACCAATGGCTTTGGCAATACACTTCACGAGCAGAAAAAAACGCAACACAGCTGGAATGAGAAGCAGACTGTCTGGCCTCCTCTACATCCATGGTGCAGGAAATCAGCCTGGGGTACCCTTCACACAAAAGATGAAAAGTGACATTTTTATTTGAATGTATTTGAATAATGTTTACTATCTCAGAGAGTCGGTCAAAGCCGGGTTAGCAAGTCTTCACACAACAGACCAAAATGAAAGAAAATTGTATTTCATGAATTCGTATAATTCTTACTGTTTCAGGTTAAAAAACAAACAAACACAGTTTCCAGTGACCCAACTGATTCTGGAATCTTTCTGACCGCTACATTTATTCGCTTCAAACAGTCGCTAACAGAATGTTGACCATAGTGAGGGTTCGTACGTTAAACCCATCAAATTCACAGAGGTCGCTTACAAATGATGTGCAAACATGTTCCAATTAATACAAATAAAAAAATCTTACTGTTAAGATGTATTAGGTAACAAACCTTGATACAGTAGTACTAGTGAAATCAGCTCCCTTCTGTGGCACCGGAATAAATGCAGAACGCTTGTTCCCAGGAACCGGCATGTGGTGTAACTCTTGTATATATCCTGTAAAAATAAAATTCACACCAATGCACGGTCAACTTAAAATATAAAGCAAAAGGATGAGAAACAAGCAACAAACCAAAATTGTAAAACTCAAAGAGCGGTACCTCTTCATTTTTTAAAACCACTTATCTCATTTGATTAGCATACACTGTATGCTTTTGTCTGTTACCTACCGTCTTTGAAAGTTTGATCACAACACTGTAAAGACATGGGGAGTGGAGTGTTTTTATCTCCAGCTGGTCATCCTACTATCTGGCCTACCCTCACTCGGTTTTTGACTCTACCCCTCCCCACCTTATGGAAGTCCTTAACGTAGGCAGGACTAATCATTTATCATACCATGAACAATCTCTTTCTCCTCGCCTTTTATTCAAAGTTCGTTTAATCTGTTTAAAATCACCAGCGTGGCGATCATGATTTCCTTACTTGTAATCAACAGATAGATCTAGATCTATCAGCATCACAATCCAGCTGATGAGCCGTATTGCAAGATTAAACAAAGTCCAGGGTTCGACACTAGCGGGGGCGGGGGGCGGAACGCCCCAGAGTTTTGTGTTCCGCCCCAATTATTGCCGAAGCTTGGGGCCCACTGCGCCCCAGGATAAATTCCAACAATGACAAACCGAAATTTCTAATGCCAGAGCCAATCACTAAAAATCGCCAGTCATAGTCGTCATTGAAATTTGCGTTACGATCAATGCCGCAGTCAAGAAAAAAAAAAACATTGAAATCGTCGAAGGACAATGCCGCAAGGGAAATAACTCCCAGATTGCGCTCTTTAGCGTGAGAGATAAGTATCGCCTTCAAATGCCAAACGCAAAATGTGGCGACACATCCCTGGTGTAAAAAGACCTGGAAATGAAGATGAAGAACAGGGTGGAGAGAAACGAAAAAAGGAGACCGATGCAGCCAAAAGCGCGAAGCTCTGTCGTAATTTCAATGTCAAATGGTTGAAAGAATTTCCCTGGCTTCAGTACGATGAAGAAAAACAAACAATGCATTGCCGCACGTGAATACTGAGAGTGGGCCCCAGATTTTTGTTTTCCGCCCCAGCAATTTCCATCTCTGGGGCCAGTGTGGCCCCAGGCCAAATAAGTTAGTGTCGACCCCTGAAGTCTCTGCATTTCAGCGCTTCACCCGATGAATAACAGACCCCAGGGGAGAATTAAACAGTAAAATGATGTGACATTGGTGAATGGATGCGTATTCTTGAAAACTTACCTTCAGAAACGTTGTTTTCGCTCAAATCAAAACACGCAATGTTGCGGAGGCCGCCATCTTGAATTTTCATGCTGCGGATATATAAAATTCTAAAAACGATCAAATTAAATACCAGAACACAAAAATACCCATAAGAGTATTTATGTCATGCATGTGTTATCAGCAGACAACTTCTGGTGCATGGTAAACCATTGAATTTTACATTTGCTGAGTTGGGAATATTTACTGCTGAGCGCTTTTGGTACGAATTTCGTCTGCTGTAAATGCAACCTTTTATTCCCTATCAAAAACAAAAAAACCGATTTCTGAAGTGGCTCTGTATCTGAAATCCCTTAAATAGTTATAAGGAACAATATCACAACGTATGATGTTTGTTGCAAGATGTGAATGATTTATGAGTGCGTCTGCAACATACGAGCCCCACTATTTTGTGTGTGTTGCTCTAATCGCAATAAGAATAACTATGCTCTTGATGTGTGATTAACGATAGCTTTCTTCTCTCGTAAAGCATGCTGAAGAGCATCATACGCCCACCCAGGCGTTTACAAGTAATTTGAGCGTTCTTCCATTTGAACGCGTACCCACAATCTAAAGCCTGGCTGCATTCTCCTCGGAGTGGAACCTCCCCCCCCCCCCCCCCGCATCCCGCATATGTACGCACAAATTAATTGGAAAATCAATTCAGTACCAAAAAAATTAAAAATAAGGAAAGAAAAGCCACTATGCACTGGAGTAGACAGATTGTTGTATTTTTTAGTTTGTGGTTATATGAATGGATTACGCTTATGTCCGTCTATTTTCGGGGTACCCTCAGTTGAGCAGTTGTCACGTGACTCACAAACCCCACGCCAGATAGCCAAGTAAAATGGATTTTAAATAAAATAATACGGGTATGAATGTTTTTGTCTGGGTAAAAAGAGTGCCGCAATACTTTTTTTTACCGATTTTATTTGGACGAAAGAGTAAGCGTTTAATAATTACTTGTCACTACAAATCATGAATTGTTTCAAATATGCGATCCACTGAGTGAGTGTGGATTCAGAAAATGCTGATGCTTTGATCGCTTGATGCTAGACGAAGTCTTTACCACGCGTTTTGCGGGACCTACGTGGTACTGGATTTGCCTTCGACTGCTCGATTAAAGGCACAGTAAGCCTCCCGTAAACCATCACAGAGCTCCCCGAGCGTCTAAATACAGTACAAGCATACTTCCATTTGAACGCTCACCGAACGGGAACATCCTGGCTGCTTTCTGTCGAGCGTGAGACATTTTCCAAGAATTTATTTTCGTAGACTTGTTCCGTTAACAACAACGGCGCCTCGTTTTTGCGCTAGACCTAACTTTTAAAATCTAAATAATAAATTGACAGCTTGTTACACAAACATTCTTTAATCATAAAAGAATTCGTTTTTCATCAAGACAAGATCAGAACAATTCGAAGTTGTGAAAGTTTAAAAAAAGAAAAGCCCGGAAGCAGGGTCACGCAAGGGTCGTAGCAGACGACGGCCGGTTTATCAGTGCAAATCGCCGTTCCTCTCAACAGTCACAAGCCATCGCTAGAGTTCTTGTGAACCACAGCCGTTGTTTCGTGCATAAAAAACGTGCTATTGTAGATAAGCTCACGTCGAGTCGCATTCAAATGACTAACTGACGACTACATTGTGAAAAAGGGAAACTGGATCACACGGGTTCACGATGGCTCAGGGGTAAGATAAACCACGCAAAAATAAATTCTTTGAAAATTGTTCGCTCTTTACGGAGGGCACCTAGGATGTTCTCAATCGGTGAGTGTTTAAATGAAAGGGTGTTTGTACTGTGTGTAAAAGCCTGACCGTATCTGTGATGGGTTACGGGAGGCTTACTGTGCCTTTAAAAAGATTTTTCGTAAACGCAGAATTGTAAAGGGCAAACACACACACACACTGATGCACGCATCATGCACACACACACACACACCTACGCACACACACACAAACGCACACAATACACACACACAAACACACACACACACACACACACACACACACACACACACACACACACACACACACACACGCTCACACATATACACACGGCATATAAACGGCGCCATCGGCTGACGCCATTCGGTTGTCGCCTTCTGGTTGTCGCTGTTTTAGCGCCGTGAGAAGGGATTGTAGGTCACAGCAGAAACAAATCTCATTGTTTCAGACAATTATTTTGTTGGCATTTACATTTATTTTGTTTTGTTTTGTCAAAATACATTGCTGTACATATTCGAGCATTGTTGGAATGTTATGTTGGAATGTGTGTGTGTGTGTGTGTGTGTGTGTGTGTGTGTGTGTGTGTGTGTGTGTGTGTGTGTGTATGTGTGTGTGTGTGTGTGTGTGTGTGTGTGTGTGTGTGTGTGTGTGTGTGTGTGTGTGTGTGTGTGCTGCGAGAAAGAGAGATCGGGAGTGAAAGGAAATACTTAAAGCGAGTATATATCTAAGAAGAAAATTGTCTCAAATAGCCCCAAGAGCTATACAGTTCAGGTTTGGGGTTGTAATTATGAGACAACACACCAGGAATACCTTAAAATAAACGTTTGGGCGCTAAGTTACTCAAATTGAAAACGGCTGTGGTTTTAATAGGAATCCCAGACTGCAATTCTCATTGGAACGCACTTTGCGCGACTCCTAGTAATTTCGTCCTACCTTTCGACCCTGAGTATTTCATGCGCTATTCCTAGAGATACAGATTTGATATTGAGCCGAGAACTAGAGAGTTCGTTTTGGGAGTTGAATAGATGACAACACACACTGAGAGGGTCTTAGAATTAGTGTTTGAGCGTTCTATTTTTCAAATCTGAATGCTGCGTTTGGTAGTCATAGCAGACCGTAATATTCTCCAACGTATATTGTGTTTGTTATTTTCTGTTATGCGAAGCGTTTTGGCCCTGTATGCCACGGAATGTGCATGCTTTAGCTAGACTGTAGATTTGACTTCCTCAATCCAACGGTCTTAATCTGTTTTGACGAATGGGTATCTATGAAAACCAAATAAATAATGATAACGATCGGAAGTCCGGACTGGGCGATGCAAACCACTCGCTGATTAAACTTCATTTAATTATTTGGCATAGTTTCGGAGCAATTTTGAGCAAATTATTGCAGGTGTTTTATTCAATTAAAGTACAGAGAATGTCTCTTGACCTTTTTACATTTAGTCAAGTTTTGACTAATGTTTTAACGTAGAGGGGGGAATCGAGACGAGGGTCGTGGTGTATGTGTGTGTCTGTGTGTGTGTGTAGAGCGATTCAGAGAAAACTACTGGACCGATCTTCATGAAACTTGACATGAGAGATCCTGAGTATGGTATCTCCAGAAGTTTTTTCATTTTTTTTATTTTTATAAATGTCTTTGATGACGTCATATCCGGCTTTTTTGTGAAAGTTGAGGCGGCACTGTCACGCTCTCATTTTTCAACCAAATTAGTTGAAATTTTGGTCAAGTAATCTTCGACGAAGCCCGGACTTTGGTATTGCATTTCAGCTTGGAGGCTTAAAATTTAATTAATGAGTTTGCTCATTAAAGTTGTCATTAAAATCGATTTTTCGCAAACAGATTTAAAATTGATTGCATCGTATTCTTCATCACATTCTGAATCTAAAAATATATACATATGTCATGTTTACTCTTAAAATGTGATCACAATTAACGAAAATAGATTAATTGGTCTTACGATTAAAATTTAAGAAATCACGGATCCAGAAATGATTTCTTCTTATTCTTTATCATTTCCTGATTCCAAAAACATATAGATATGATAGGTTGTATTCAAAACAAGCTCAGAAAGTTAACAAGAATACAGAAAAGCGCGCTTTCCTGCTTAGCACAATACGCCACCGCGCTAATCTGACGTGTCAATATCACTACGTTTTGCACGTGGAAGGTGAGCGATTTCCTTCACGCGGGGATTGACGAAGCTGTACTGTCTTGGTGAAAAAATACAGTGCGTTCAGTTTCATTCCGTGTGTTCGACAGCTTGACTAAATGTAGTAATTTCGCCTTATGCGAGGATGTAGCTCAGTCGGTAGCGCGCTGGATTTGTATCCAGTTGGCCGCTGTCAGCGTGAGTTCGTCCCCACGTTCGGCGAGAGATTTATTTCTCAGAGTCAACTTTGTGTGCAGACTCTCCTCGGTGTCCGAACACCCCCGTGTGGACACGCAAGCACAAAAACCAAGTGCGCAAGAAAAAGATCCTGTAATCCATGTCAGAGTTTGGTGGGTTATAGAAACACGAAAATACCCAGCATGCTTCCTCCGAAAGCGGCGTATGGCTGCCTAAATGGCGGGGTAAAAACGGTCATACACGTAAAAGCCGTGGGAGTTTCAGCCCATGAACGAACAAACAAATTTGGTCATCAGATTTCTAATTTTTAACTTCACCTTGTGACTCTTGTCAAGTTTTGTGGGAAAACAGGTCTGTATAGGGTACGCGACAAGCACCGTCCAGGCAGTTTTCCACATGCTCCTGTGGTGTATTATAATACCTACATAAGCTAGCATGTTAACCCTGTGCTATCAATTGGCTGTTGATGTTACGTGCCAATCCCAAGCCAGCTCGTATTCATCAAAAATCATTCTTCAGAAATGTTGCCACATTGGTTTTGCCGTACGATTTTTTTTTATCAGAAATCCGAAACGTGGAAAAGGAACGGTATGGAAGTGCTGATTTTGCAACGTTGTACATTGTTATTACACCCCCGGTATAGGGGTGTGTATAGGATTCGGTCGATGTGTTTGTTTGTTTGTTTGTTTGTGTGTG
This sequence comes from Littorina saxatilis, assembly GCF_037325665.1. Classification (NCBI taxonomy): domain Eukaryota; kingdom Metazoa; phylum Mollusca; class Gastropoda; order Littorinimorpha; family Littorinidae; genus Littorina; species Littorina saxatilis. Next base: position 86,103,455 of record NC_090246.1, on the reverse strand, counting down.
TGTTTGTGTTCGCATATAGATCTCAAGAATGAACGGACCGATCGTCACCAAACTTGGTGAACAGGTTCTATACATTCCTGAGACGGTCCTTACAAAAATTGGGACCAGTCAAACACACGATTGGTGGATTAAGATTCTACAAGGACTTATAGAGGGACATATTAATGGTCAAAGGGAAATAACCTTCTCAGTTGGTGGCAGTGAGAATGGTTATTTCCCTTTGACCAACGGGGGTGTTTTTCCTACCTCGGAGGAATTTCTTGTTTTTATTTATTTTATGCAGCTTGTTATCGCGCGCATATTTCAACATACGGATTCAAGGCGCAGGGATTTATTTATGCCGTGTGAGATGGATTTTTTTTACACAATACATCACGCATTCACATCGGCCAGCAGATCGCAGCCATTTCGGCGCATATCCTACTTTTCACGGCCTATTATTCCAAGTCACACGGGTATTTTGGTGGACATTTTTATCTATGCCTATATAATGTTGCCAGGAAAGACCCTTTTGTCAATCATGGGATCTTTAACGTGCACACCCCAATGTGTAGTGTGCAGCAAAGTTAACAAGAACCAAAAACAACAGAAGAAGAAGAAGAAGAAGAAGAAGAAGAAGAAGAAGAAGAAGAAGAAGAAGAAGAAGAAGAAGAAGAAGAAGAAGAAGAAGAAGAAGAAGAAGAAGAAGAAGAAGAAGAAGAAGAAGAAGAAGAAGAAGAAGAAGAAGAAGAAGAAGAAGAAGAGCAACAACAACAAAAATAACGACAACTAAACAACAACAAGAACAACAAGAACCGAAATAAAACAACAACAACAACAACAACAACAATAACAACTTCAACAACCACCACCAAAAGACAGACAGACAGACAGAAAGAGAGACACAGTCACAGAAACACACTCCGATGTTGGAGAGTGAGTCCTGATCACTAATGATTTCATGTAATCAATCATAACGGTCGTTATCGGTCGTTTTCGAATACATCATTGCACGTGTGTCTTAATTTATCACAGTTCAGTGAATTTCGCATGACCTTCCGGTCAAAGTCGCCAGTAATGTTTTCGGTAAAGTGGTGCAGGTATACATCATCATCATCATCATCATCATCACACTGGAGCGTAGGTACCTGAGAGAGAGAGAGAGAGAGAGAGAGAGAGAGAGAGAGAGAGAGAGAGAGAGAGAGAGAGAGAGAGAGAGAGAGAGAGAGAGAGAGAGAGAGATCCACCCGGCTTGTAGCGGGAATTCGCTCAGACACCTCTAACCTAAAATTAGATTTCAGCAGGTCCCCAGGACGCGCCCTGAACTGATGACTCATGGAGTAACGTGAGCACATTTCTTACCACGGACTTGTTTTCATAACTTGAGCACGAAATTATCAATGTTCCTTTTGTGAAGAAAGTGATATAAATTTCCTTGGTTTAGGTCTTCAAGACGTGTTTTTCATTTAGTCACTGCACAGTGCTTTTAGTTATGCGCTATAGAAATCTCCTTAATACATAAATAAATGTACTATTCAGTGAAACACCGAAACTGGAAACAGATATTTTAGGGAAAAAGTAACAGAATTACACACACAAAAAGAGGATTTTTGTTTCACTTGGAGACCACCTGCTCTTTGATTTAATTGAAGAATGATAGATTTAAACAAGTAAATGATTATAGAAAACGTATCACACGTCGTAGAACTTATACACACATATACTGAACAATGCAGTTGAATTAATCAAAGAAATGACCCTGAACGTGTTTCATCCC